>NC_135553.1:26811948-26831948 GCF_964340395.1 Glandiceps talaboti
GTCTCTGTCTGTGTCATCGTTTTCTCCAAAACGGCTGGCTCAATTCAAACAAAATTTGGCACAAGTGTTCCGTTGAGTAATGGCAAGAACTGATTAGGTTTTGGTAAAAATCCCATAAACATTAATGAGCAATTTGCGTAATTAATCGATCGATCATCTGGTCGCACATGCGCTTCATTTTGAAAGTGCACCACAAAAGATGTAAGGTAAACCAGGAAGCTACGGTACGGATACATGCTGTTGTGAGCACTCAAAATACACATCATCTGTAAGCTTTATTGCCAAAATATACAGTCACGATCATCTGCTCACTTCACACCTTTCACGCATGTATACGATTTGGAGCAGATGGTGTGTCTGTCAATCTTGATCGAATCAAGAATGTATACACGTTACCCAGGGATGAAGTAGGGCAATAATACCTTATCACTTATCACTTCAACTGTTATGATGCGTACCATGAAGTATGTAAACTTTCTGATGCGTAATGGCAATGTTATGCGGGTTTCAATTTCATTTATTATTTACTGTGGAAATGGGTGTACATATCTAAAGTATGTAGGGGATCACGAAAGATGAGTGCAGTCAAGGATGGCAAGCTTTCCTGGCATTTGAACAAATTTTTTTGACAACTAACTTTCACTGGGACTTGAAAAAATCACAGATGTAGAGCTAAATTTCTTGCAAAAAATTTTGATATTGCAAGACTACCCTTGCGGAAGGCATTCAGTTTAAATCTGGTTTGTCTTGCTTGATTTGTTCATATATGCATTTTCGGTCGATGGCCTCTCAATGCAAAATAAATATGCGTTCAATGATCACTGTAGAGTAGTATCTCTGATGAAAGTAAGTTCTCCTCAAGTAGCAATACATTCAGTATTCATACTATCTTGATTAGGATGACTATATCCATATAACCATGCAGGGCACCATTATCACCTACTTGTAATCTACCACATACAACAACACAACAGTGTCTATCTTAGTTTACCTATAGCTTTATTTCCATAGTAGTATATCAACAACAGCTTGTTTATAGCATCTTGATTTCAACAGTAGTGTCTATCTTAGTTTGCCTATAGCCTGATTTCTATAGCAGTATATCAACAATAGTTTTAGTTTGTGTCTTAGTTTGCCTTTAGTTTGATTTCCATAGTAGTATATCAACAATAGTTTTAGTTTGTGTCTATCTTAGTTTGCGTATAGCCTGATTTCCATAGTAGTATATCAACAATAGTTTTAGTTTGTGTCTATCTTTGTTTGCCTATATCTTGATTTCCATAGTAGTATATCAACAATAGTTTTAGTTAGTGTCTATCTTAGTTTGCCTATAGCTTGATTTCCATAGTAGTATATCGACAACAGTTTTAGTTTGTGTCTATCTTAGTTTGCCTATAGCTTGATTTCCATAGTAGTATATCAACAGTAGTTTTAGTTTGTGTCTATCTTAGTTTGCCTATAGCTTGATTTCCATAATAGTATATCGACACGTTTTAGTTTGTGTCTATCTTAGTTTGCCTATAGTTTGATTTCCATAGTAGTATATCAAGTTTCAGTTTGTCTTAGTTTACCTATAGCTTGATTTCCATAGTAGTATATCAACATTAGTTATAGTTTGTGTCTATCTTAGTTTGCCTATAGCTTGATTTCCATAGTAGTATATCAACAACAGTTTTAGTTTGTGTCTATCTTAGTTTGCCTATAGCTTGATTTCCATAGTAGTATATCCACAATAGTTTTAGTTAGTGTCTATCTTAGTTTGCCTATAGCTTGATTTCCATAGTAGTATATCAACAATAGTTTTAGTTTGTGTCTATCTTATTTTGCCTATAGCCTGATTTCCATAGTATATCAACAATAGTTTTAGTTTGTGTCTTAGTTTGCCTTTAGTTTGATTTCCATAGTAGTATATCAACAATAGTTTTAGTTTGTGTCTATCTTAGTTTGCGTATAGCCTGATTTCCATAGTAGTATATCAACAATAGTTTTAGTTTGTGTCTATCTTTGTTTGCCTATATCTTGATTTCCATAGTAGTATATCAACAATAGTTTTAGTTAGTGTCTATCTTAGTTTGCCTATAGCTTGATTTCCATAGTAGTATATCGACAACAGTTTTAGTTTGTGTCTATCTTAGTTTGCCTATAGCTTGATTTCCATAGTAGTATATCAACAGTAGTTTTAGTTTGTGTCTATCTTAGTTTGCCTATAGCTTGATTTCCATAATAGTATATCGACACGTTTTAGTTTGTGTCTATCTTAGTTTGCCTATAGTTTGATTTCCATAGTAGTATATCAAGTTTCAGTTTGTCTTAGTTTACCTATAGCTTGATTTCCATAGTAGTATATCAACATTAGTTATAGTTTGTGTCTATCTTAGTTTGCCTATAGCTTGATTTCCATAGTAGTATATCAACAACAGTTTTAGTTTGTGTCTATCTTAGTTTGCCTATAGCTTGATTTCCATAGTAGTATATCCACAATAGTTTTAGTTAGTGTCTATCTTAGTTTGCCTATAGCTTGATTTCCATAGTAGTATATCAACAATAGTTTTAGTTTGTGTCTATCTTATTTTGCCTATAGCCTGATTTCCATAGTATATCAACAATAGTTTTAGTTTGTGTCTTAGTTTGCCTTTAGTTTGATTTCCATAGTAGTATATCAACAATAGTTTTAGTTTGTGTCTATCTTAGTTTGCCTATAGTCTGATTTCCATAGTAGTATATCAACAACAGTTTTAATTTGTGTCTATCTTTGTTTGCCTATAGCTTGATTTCCATAGTAGTATATCAACAATAGTTTTAGTTTGTGTCTATCTTAGTTTGCCTATAGCCTGATTTCCATAGTAGTATATCAACAACAGTTTTAGTTTGTGTCTATCTTAGTTTGCCTATAGCTTGATTTCCATAGTAGTATATCCACAATAGTTTTAGTTAGTGTCTATCTTAGTTTGCCTATAGCTTGATTTCCATAGTAGTATATCAACAATAGTTTTAGTTTGTGTCTATCTTATTTTGCCTATAGCCTGATTTCCATAGTATATCAACAATAGTTTTAGTTTGTGTCTTAGTTTGCCTTTAGTTTGATTTCCATAGTAGTATATTAACAATAGTTTTAGTTTGTGTCTATCTTAGTTTGCCTATAGTCTGATTTCCATAGTAGTATATCAACAACAGTTTTAATTTGTGTCTATCTTTGTTTGCCTATAGCTTGATTTCCATAGTAGTATATCAACAATAGTTTTAGTTTGTGTCTATCTTAGTTTGCCTATAGCCTGATTTCCATAGTAGTATATCAACAATAGTTTTAGTTTGTGCCTACCTTAGTTTGCTTATAGTTTGATTTCCATAGTAGTATATCAACAGTAGTTTTAGTTTGTGTCTATCTTAGAGTGCCTATAGTTTGATTTCCATAGTAGTACATCAACAGTAGTTTTAGTTTGTGTCTATCTTAGTTTGCCTATAGCTTGATTTCCATAGTAGTATATCAACAGTAGTTTTAGTTTGTGTTTATCTAAGTTTGCCTATAGCTTGATTTCTATAGTAGTATATCAACAATAGTTTTAGTTTAAATGTGTCTATCTTAGTTTGCCTATAGCTTGATTTCCATAGTAGTATATCAACAGTAGTTTTAGTTTGTGTCTATCTTAGTTTGCCTATAGCTTGATTTCCATAGTAGTATATCAACAATAGTTTTAGTTTATGGCTATCTTAGTTTGCCTATAGCTTGATTTCTATAGTAGTATATCAACAATAGTTTTAGTTTAAATGTGTCTATCTTAGTTTGCCTATAGTTTGATTTCCATAGTAGTATATCAACAATAGTTTTAGTTTGTGTCTATCTTAGTTTGCCTATAGTCTGATTTCCATAGTAGTATATCAACAACAGTTTTAATTTGTGTCTATCTTTGTTTGCCTATAGCTTGATTTCCATAGTAGTATATCAACAATAGTTTTAGTTTGTGTCTATCTTAGTTTGCCTATAGCCTGATTTCCATAGTAGTATATCAACAACAGTTTTAGTTTGTGTCTATCTTAGTTTGCCTATAGCTTGATTTCCATAGTAGTATATCCACAATAGTTTTAGTTAGTGTCTATCTTAGTTTGCCTATAGCTTGATTTCCATAGTAGTATATCAACAATAGTTTTAGTTTGTGTCTATCTTATTTTGCCTATAGCCTGATTTCCATAGTATATCAACAATAGTTTTAGTTTGTGTCTTAGTTTGCCTTTAGTTTGATTTCCATAGTAGTATATCAACAATAGTTTTAGTTTGTGTCTATCTTAGTTTGCCTATAGTCTGATTTCCATAGTAGTATATCAACAACAGTTTTAATTTGTGTCTATCTTTGTTTGCCTATAGCTTGATTTCCATAGTAGTATATCAACAATAGTTTTAGTTTGTGTCTATCTTAGTTTGCCTATAGCCTGATTTCCATAGTAGTATATCAACAATAGTTTTAGTTTGTGCCTACCTTAGTTTGCTTATAGTTTGATTTCCATAGTAGTATATCAATAGTAGTTTTAGTTTGTGTCTATCTTAGAGTGCCTATAGTTTGATTTCCATAGTAGTACATCAACAGTAGTTTTAGTTTGTGTCTATCTTAGTTTGCCTATAGCTTGATTTCCATAGTAGTATATCAACAGTAGTTTTAGTTTGTGTCTATCTAAGTTTGCCTATAGCTTGATTTCTATAGTAGTATATCAACAATAGTTTTAGTTTAAATGTGTCTATCTTAGTTTGCCTATAGCTTGATTTCCATAGTAGTATATCAACAGTAGTTTTAGTTTGTGTCTATCTTAGTTTGCCTATAGCTTGATTTCCATAGTAGTATATCAACAATAGTTTTAGTTTATGGCTATCTTAGTTTGCCTATAGCTTGATTTCTATAGTAGTATATCAACAATAGTTTTAGTTTAAATGTGTCTATCTTAGTTTGCCTATAGCTTGATTTCCATAGTAGTATATCAACAGTAGTTTTAGTTTGTGTCTATCTTAGTTTGCCTATAGCTTGATTTCTATAGTAGTATATCAACAATAGTTTTAGTTTGTGTCTATCTTTGTTTGCCTATAGCTTGATTTCCATAGTAGTATATCAACAATAGTTTTAGTTTGTGTCTATCTTAGTTTGCGTATAGCCTGATTTCCATAGTAGTATATCAACAATAGTTTTAGTTTGTGTCTATCTTTGTTTGCCTATATCTTGATTTCCATAGTAGTATATCAACAATAGTTTTAGTTAGTGTCTATCTTAGTTTGCCTATAGCTTGATTTCCATAGTAGTATATCGACAACAGTTTTAGTTTGTGTCTATCTTAGTTTGCCTATAGCTTGATTTCCATAGTAGTATATCAACAGTAGTTTTAGTTTGTGTCTATCTTAGTTTGCCTATAGCTTGATTTCCATAATAGTATATCGACACGTTTTAGTTTGTGTCTATCTTAGTTTGCCTATAGTTTGATTTCCATAGTAGTATATCAAGTTTCAGTTTGTCTTAGTTTACCTATAGCTTGATTTCCATAGTAGTATATCAACATTAGTTATAGTTTGTGTCTATCTTAGTTTGCCTATAGCTTGATTTCCATAGTAGTATATCAACAACAGTTTTAGTTTGTGTCTATCTTAGTTTGCCTATAGCTTGATTTCCATAGTAGTATATCCACAATAGTTTTAGTTAGTGTCTATCTTAGTTTGCCTATAGCTTGATTTCCATAGTAGTATATCAACAATAGTTTTAGTTTGTGTCTATCTTATTTTGCCTATAGCCTGATTTCCATAGTATATCAACAATAGTTTTAGTTTGTGTCTTAGTTTGCCTTTACTTTGATTTCCATAGTAGTATATCAACAATAGTTTTAGTTTGTGTCTATCTTAGTTTGCCTATAGTCTGATTTCCATAGTAGTATATCAACAACAGTTTTAATTTGTGTCTATCTTTGTTTGCCTATAGCTTGATTTCCATAGTAGTATATCAACAATAGTTTTAGTTTGTGCCTACCTTAGTTTGCTTATAGTTTGATTTCCATAGTAGTATATCAACAGTAGTTTTAGTTTGTGTCTATCTTAGAGTGCCTATAGTTTGATTTCCATAGTAGTACATCAACAGTAGTTTTAGTTTGTGTCTATCTTAGTTTGCCTGTAGCTTGATTTCCATAGTAGTATATCAACAGTAGTTTTAGTTTGTGTCTATCTAAGTTTGCCTATAGCTTGATTTCTATAGTAGTATATCAACAATAGTTTTAGTTTAAATGTGTCTATCTTAGTTTGCCTATAGCTTGATTTCCATAGTAGTATATCAACAGTAGTTTTAGTTTGTGTCTATCTTAGTTTGCCTATAGCTTGATTTCCATAGTAGTATATCAACAATAGTTTTAGTTTATGGCTATCTTAGTTTGCCTATAGCTTGATTTCTATAGTAGTATATCAACAATAGTTTTAGTTTAAATGTGTCTATCTTAGTTTGCCTATAGCTTGATTTCCATAGTAGTATATCAACAGTAGTTTTAGTTTGTGTCTATCTTAGTTTGCCTATAGCTTGATTTCTATAGTAGTATATCAACAATAGTTTTAGTTTGTGTCTATCTTTGTTTGCCTATAGCTTGATTTCCATAGTAGTATATCAACAGTAGTTTTAGTCTGTGTCTATCTTAGTTTGCCTATAGCTTGATTTCCATAGTAGTATATTAACAGTAGTTTTAGTTTGCGTCTATCTTAGTTTGCCTATAGCTTGATTTCCATAGTAGTATATCAACAGTAGTTTTAGTTTGTGTCTATCTTAGTTTGCCTATAGCTTGATTTCTATAGTAGTATATCAACAATAGTTTTAGTTTGTGTCTATCTTAGTTTGCCTATAGCCTGATTTCTATAGTAGTATATCAACAGTAGTTTTAGTTTAAATGTGTCTATCTTAGTTTGCCTATAGCTTGATTTCCATAGTAGTACATCAACAATAGTTTTAGTTTAAATATGTCTATCTTAGTTTGCCTATAGCTTGATTTCCATAGTAGTATATTAACAGTAGTTTTAGTTTGCGTCTATCTTAGTTTGCCTATAGCTTGATTTCCATAGTAGTATATCAACAATAGTTTTAGTTTGTGTCTATCTTAGTTTGCCTATAGCCTGATTTCTATAGTAGTATATCAACAGTAGTTTTAGTTTAAATGTGTCTATCTTTGTTTGCCTATAGCTTGATTTCCATAGTAGTACATCAACAATAGTTTTAGTTTAAATGTGTCTATCTTAGTTTGCCTATAGTCTGATTTCCATAGTAGTATATCAACAATAGTTTTAGTTTAAATGTGTCTATCTTAGTTTGCCTATAGTCTGATTTCCATAGTAGTATATCAACAATAGTTTTAGTTTAAATGTGTCTATCTTAGTTTGCCTATAGTCTGATTTCCATAGTAGTATATCAACAATAGTTTTAGTTTAAATGTGTCTATCTTAGTTTGCCTATAGCTTGATTTCCATAGTACTATATCAAGTTTCAGTTTGTCTATCTTAGTTTGCCTATAGCTTGATTTCCATAGTAGTATATCAACAATAGTTTTAGTTTGTGTCTATCTTATTTTGCCTATAGCCTGATTTCCATAGTAGTATATCAACAATAGTTTTAGTTTGTGTCTTAGTTTGCCTTTAGTTTGATTTCCATAGTAGTATATCAACAATAGTTTTAGTTTGTGTCTATCTTAGAGTGCCTATAGTTTGATTTCCATAGTAGTATATCAACAACAGTTTTAGTTTGTGTCTATCTTAGTTTGCCTATAGCTTGATTTCCATAGTAGTATATCAACAATAGTTTTAGTTTGTGTCTTAGTTTGCCTTTAGTTTGATTTCCATAGTAGTATATCAACAATAGTTTTAGTTTGTGTCTATCTTAGTTTGCCTATAGTCTGATTTCCATAGTAGTATATTAACAATAGTTTTAGTTTGTGTCTATCTTAGTTTGCCTATAGCTTAATTTCCATAGTAGTATATCAACAATAGTTTTAGTTTGTGTCTATCTTATTTTGCCTATAGCTTGATTTCCATAGTAGTATATCAACAGTAGTTTTAGTTTGTGTCTATCTTATTTTGCCTATAGCTTAATTTCCATAGTAGTATATTAACAATAGTTATAGTTTGTGTCTATCTTAGTTTGCCTATAGCTTGATTTCCATAGTAGTATATCAACAATAGTTTTAGTTTGCGTCTATCTTAGTTTGCCTATAGCTTAATTTCCATAGTAGTATATCAACAGTTTTTTCCTTCCTTAATGAAGGAAATACTTTAGGGGGAGAAAAGTCTGTCTGTGTGTGTGTGTGTGTGTGTGTGTGTGTATGTGTGTGTGTGTGTGTGTGTGTGTGTGTGTGTGTGTGTGTGTGTGTGTGTGTTTATTTTATTTATTTTCTGCATCCCTTTTATATCAGGGGCTCACTAAAAACATTAGGAGCAGCATTTACATAGAATCAAATACATACAAAAAAATTTAAATATCATGTTAAAATAGCAACTAATAACTTCAAAGAAATAATAAGAGAGAAAGAAAGAGATAAAAAATTACAATTCTCCATCAGGTTAAACATGTTTTCCTATGTTCCATTGCACTACTTAGAAATCGATGGATAAATTTGTCAATTTTTTTACTTAATAAAATGTTATAATTTTTTTTTTCTTTTTTTTTTTTTTTTTGTACTGTCTCCTATAAAGAGGCTTAACAGTTCTTTGCCTTGTATAAAATCTTGATATAGGTTTGTCTCTGTATGGTTAAGTAAAAGATCTTTTGTGTTCTTCATTAGGATGTGACGATAGGTAGAAAGGCTTTCACACGAAAAGAGAAAGTGTTCAAGTGTTTCATCTTCTTGTCCACAGCAGGGACAGGAGCAATCAAAGTTACAGTTTTCCCACTTTCTCTTTTCATATGAGAGTCCTAATGTATAGGATCTTGCTTTAAATTTTAATTGTGGCCCTTTGAAGTCATTTACTGATTTAAGATACGGTTCCATTTCTAAAGATGTTTTGAACCTACGGTAGTGAATGAGACTAGACTTTTTTTCCATATCTTCTTTCCATTTAGATTCATCATACTTGAAAATTATTTGCTTGATTTTATTGTCTGTGAGATTTTTTATTTCTTCTCTATGTGTTTTGAGATTTGTTAAGACGTTATTTATAGATTTAGGCCAATCCCAGCACAGGTTTATCGTGTTCATTTCAGAGTCTTGACTGATTGCAGTGAGTTTGTTGAATACAATCTTGGTCCAGCGTGTTTCTGGAAGATTACATAGTCTTTTTAAATATTTCAGTTTCAACACATTAAATTTACTTATCATTGTGGTCCAACCTAGGTCACCAAGTACTGCCTCATTTGCAGTGTAACGAGTTGCCTTTAAAATGAATTTCCCCACAGTGTGTGTGTGTTTGTGTGTGTGTGTCTGTCTGTCTGTCTGTCTGTCTGTCTGTCTTTCTGTTTGTTTGTCTGTCTGCTGTGTCATCGTTTTCTCCAAAACGGCTTCCTCAATTCAAATGAAATTCAGCACACCTGTTCCGTAGGGTAATGGCAAGAACTGATTAGGCTTTAGTAAACATCCCATGAATATTAATGGACATTTACGTAATTAATTGTTTTCGGTAATTAGGCTATATCTCAAGAATGCACGTTTCAAATTCATTATAACTTGGTACATACATTTGTGATACTAAAGCACATCTGTCCTGAAATCATTATCAATTTAGCATTTAGCTTATATAATAAGTTATTGGCATATTTTCGGTAATTAGATGCGGTGCCACACAAAAGAAAGTTGTTGTTTCTGGCCAGGAAATGTTGCCTAAAGTGGTGTGATGACACAAATTGTTTTGTTGTTAGTGATTAGTTCTGCAGTTGTCTTCCCTGAAGTAGCAATTAATGTAGGGAGAGTTATTTTGTGTTTTCCCTTGGATCTGCAGTCTGCATTGGCTGGACAAACATGAGGAAAAAGATTGAGGCGGGGTATTTAAGTGATGCAAACTCATTAGAAAACATTTTTTTTTTGTCTTGGCCTATAGTGATAACAAAATTGCATTTTTTAATAGGTTTACAATGGGCGTGGAGTTCACAAACAGGTGAAATATTTATCATCGTTTCAATTTCATCAAATATATGGACATATCAGTTTGAAATTTCACACACAAATGCGCAGATGAATAAAGAGAAATCGTATCTTTTTAGATTTTTGATTAGAAGTTTAGGAAGTAATATATTGACCTTGGACCGTCTCTTTTTTACTGTGTTCTTTTCCGATTTCTCCAAATAACAAACTACCACTGTTTGTTGCAAGGCTTGTAATCTTTTATCTAGTTCGGTATCTCAGGAAATAAATACACTCACATATTTATCAAGTATAATAGTCTATCATTTATACCGAAGTGTATGTGGTTAAAATATGGACAATAGACCTAGCCTATGAAGGAAACTGCCTTCAACACTGTTGTTCACACTGCCTACATAAAAATCGATATTTCTATTCAGCAGTCCACTGTGTGGGTTCACAACAATATATCGATACTAGTGACCTATACATTGACCTCTATTAATTAGTGTACAGTGAGGACGTGCCACTCAACAAAATCTTGACAAAAACTATATGGATTGTGACAAAGTTGATGAAAGTTGGAAACTTAGTGGATTTGGAGCAGATGGTACGTCTGTCCGTTGAAGCATGAAGTATACACTTTACCCAGTCACGAAGTAGGGCAATAATATCGTATCACTTCATTGTATTAAAGTTGTTAAACTGTTATGACGCTTACCATGAAGTATGTAAACTTGTATGTGTGTGATGAATAATTATAGCAATGTCATGTGGGTTTGATTTTCGTTTATTTATTTATTTCGTTTATTATTTGCCGTGGACACAGGTACGGAGTGCATATCCCAGGTATGTAGGGGATCACGAAAGACGATTGAAGTCGAGGATGGCAAGCTTTCCTGGGCTGAGAATAGGAGGCGGGCATTTGAACAACATTTTTGACAACTAACTTTCATTGGGATTTGAAAAATCACAGATATAGAGCTAAATTTCTTGCATAAATCATGAAATTGCAAGACTATACCCTTACGGAAGGCATTTAGTTTAAATCTGGTATTTTATTGTTTCGTAGTAGTAAGACTATTAATAAGCTAAGCTAAACATCAAGCCGTGATAAATGAAACGATATTTGTGATAAGTTTAATCAGCAAATGGATTGTTTTAAAAACTTGCCTGTACGTAGCCGAGACTTCTGTATAACCATACAGGTTATGGAGGTTATAATGCAAAGACAGATTTTGTTTTGCAGATGGACACATTGATTCATCGTTGAGTGTGATACCAAATACATCTACAAATGAATGGAATAGTTTGTATATTAGGTATAAGTGTGAAAGCTAACCTCTAGACGTCAATGTTAAATTTAATATCATTTTGTTTTAATTGTTGCACTCTAACTTCTGGTAGAGAGCAGAACTAGTACATAGTCAAACTAACGTCTTGTCAACATTTCTTTAGAGAGGTTTATAAACAATTGACGTTAATAGGAAGACTTGTATATACGTTCAAATCTGGATAAACAAATCAAACTGACAACAACGTGACAAGTCATTACTGAGATAACATATAAATTGGACATTATACTAGTGTTCATTCACACATATGTCCTTCAGAGAATGAATAAATATTTATGAACCCAGTCATAATCGTGATAATGAAAAATAAGCACTCTGTTAGTGTTCCCGGTGCTGCTGTTGTTGTTGTTGTTGTTGTTGTTGTTGTTGTGGTGGTGGTGGTGGTGGTGGTGGTGGTTGTTTGTGTTGTTGTTGTTGTTGTTGTTGTTGTTGTTGCTGCTGCTGTTGGTGTTGCGATTGATTGATTTGTTTGTTTGTTTGTTTGTTTGTTTGTTTGTTTGTTTGATTTGTTTGGTTGGTTGGTTGGTTGGAATTTGATGTCTTAATGCCATTGACCCTTTCATAACAACATCTAAATATCCTCACCATAATGCAAATGTATTATTAATTTGACTTACCAAGGGATTTCATAAAATTTACGATGAAGTTTAAACAAAATCTAAGAATGATTGGTTACAAAATCAAGGTGTATGTGGTTGGTAGCGAAGATATTAATATGCTAGGTTTTGTAACATTCTATAACTTACTTGGTACGTATGGAGGATAATCATATGTATTGCCGATAGGACAACCTTCACCTACTGCACCACTCACAAAACTGGCTGGTTCATTCATATCCTACAAGAAAGAGAGACAATCTATTTTTCTTCAAAATAACCCAATTAACGGTCTTACCGAACACCTCAGTAACCTGTCGAGCTGTCTACTGGCTTAGTCTGTGTAACTCCCGCGGTACACTCATTCTCTATTTCCAAAATTAGTGTTGCACACTCATGGACTCTGGGCCAGTGATCGCAGCTTCGGAAGTTACCGCTGACGATGATAGCATGCCAGGGTAATTAATTAAACCTGAATGAGAAGCTTGCGCACGCCATAACTAGTCAATGGCAGTAGATGGCAAATCACCGGTAGACCAGCCTCGCAAACCAAAACATAGTTTCTGCTAACGCAATCAACACTTTTGCCAATGCAGTAAACGAGAGGCCTAGGTCAGTAGAAATGGCATTTGAAAGGGTACAATTTTGTACATCTGATTCATTGAATCAAATTATAGAAGTTATTTTTTCCGCTATTCATTGAAATGTCTAATATTACGAAGACATCGCCATACATTATTTTAATACCCAATGATATACATTTAGTCTGGTTTGTACATATGCAGACACTGCAGTATTCCAGATATCAAACTTTCATAAAGACATTCAGATACTCACATTCCATAATCCATCGAATTCAACTTTGTTGTGAAATATTCTCGTTTGCTTCTCCCACCATTCAACAGTTGCAGGATTAGTGTAATCCGGAAAAACTGTGTGTCCAGGCCAAACCTGTCACGTGAGATAGAGTTGATTTCCAGGAATTGTTTAGTTGCCAGTATTGTTTCAACATTTATTTGTTGACAAAATGATTCCTAAATTATTACGTCATTACCAATGTGTATGTTCATAAATTTGACTTCATTTTTCGCCAATACAAATAGTTCACCAAGGCTTTAGTCTCGTCCCCATACAGTATCATTAGGATTTACACAGTATAGTCAAAGTCGTTACTCTAGAAGTCCTGAGATGTATGAGATGCAATTTAAAATTCATCCACAGCCACCCACAGTCGTTAATCAATCAAAAAATTCTAACCAATAACACAGTCCCTCATAAAGTTAGTGTTATATCACTGATCATTTGTCTTTCCATATTAATTAGGTTTTATCATATGACGTACCTTTCCAACGAATGGTTTTCCCTTGTAATCTCTTATAAAGATGTCCATTTCTACACCATCGTCGTAAGGTGGGTAACTGCCCTTCGGTTGTTCATTACTAATGGCTGGATCCTGCAACATAGTCAACCTCAGTTTATACACACACTGATAATACCACAGCTACTTCACTTACACCATCAGTCAATCCCAGTCTACAAACACACTGATATGTTAACTACCACAGCTACCTCACTTACACCATCAGTCAACTCCAGTTTATAAACACACTGATATGTTAACTACCACGTACAGCTACCTCACTTACACCATCAGTCAACTCCAGTTTATAAACACACTGATATGTTAACTACCACAGCTACCTCACTTACACCATCAATCAGTCAACTCCAGTTTATAAACACACTGATATATTAACTACCACAGCTACCTCACTTACACCATCAGTCAATTCCAGTTTATAAACACACTGATATGTTAACTACCACAGCTACCTCACTTACACCATCAATCAGTCAACTCCAGTTTATAAACACACTGATATATTAACTACCACAGCTACCTCACTTACACCATCAATCAGTCAACTCCAGTTTATAAACACACTGATATGTTAACTACCACAGCTACCTCACTTACACCATCAATCAACTCCAGTTTATAAACACACTAATATGTTAACTACCACAGCTACCTCACTTACACCATCAATCAACTCCAGTTTATAAACACACTGATATGTTAACTACCACAGCTACCCCACTTACACCATCAGTCAATTCCAGTCTACAAACACACTGATATGTTAACTACTATAGCTACCTCACTTACACCATCAATCAGTCAACTCCAGTTTATAAACACACTGATATGTTAACTACCACAGCTACCTCACTTACACCATCAGTCAATTCCAGTCTACAAACACACTGATATGTTAACTACCACAGCTACTTCACTTACACCATCAGTCAATCCCAGTCTACAAACACACTGATATGTTAACTACCACGTACAGCTACCTCACTTACACCATCAATCAGTCAACTCCAGTTTATAAACACACTGATATGTTAACTACCACAGCTACTTCACTTACACCATCAGTCAACTCCAGTCTACAAACACACTGATATGTTAACTACTATAGCTACCTCACTTACACCATCAGTCAATTCCAGTCTACAAACACACTGATATGTTAACTACCACAGCTACCTCACTTACACCATCAATCAGTCAACTCCAGTTTACAAACACACTGATATGTTAACTACTATAGCTACCTCACTTACACCATCAGTCAATTCCAGTCTACAAACACACTGATATGTTAACTACTATAGCTACCTCACTTACACCATCAATCAGTCAACTCCAGTTTACAAACACACTGATATGTTAACTACTATAGCTACCTCACTTACACCATCAATCAGTCAACTCCAGTTTATAAACACACTGATATGTTAACTACTATAGCTACCCCACTTACACCATCAATCAGTCAATTCCAGTCTACAAACACACTGATATGTTAACTACTATAGCTACCTCACTTACACCATCAGTCAATTCCAGTCTACAAACACACTGATATGTTAACTACTATAGCTACCTCACTTACACCATCAATCAGTCAACTCCGGTTTATAAACACACTGATATGTTAACTACCACAGCTACCTCACTTACACCATCAGTCAATTCCAGTCTACAAACACACTGATATGTTAACTACTATAGCTACCTCACTTACACCATCAGTCAATTCCAGTCTACAAACACACTGATATGTTAACTACTATAGCTACCTCACTTACACCATCAGTCAATTCCAGTCTACAAACACACTGATATGTTAACTACCACGTACAGCTACCTCACTTACACCATCAGTCAATTCCAGTCTACAAACACACTGATATGTTAACTACCACGTACAGCTACCTCACTTACACCATCAGTCAATTCCAGTCTACAAACACACTGATATGTTAACTACCACGTACAGCTACCTCACTTACACCATCAGTCAATTCCAGTCTACAAACACACTGATATGTTAACTACTATAGCTACCTCACTTACACCATCAGTCAATTCCAGTCTACAAACACACTGATATGTTAACTACTATAGCTACCTCACTTACACCATCAATCAGTCAACTCCAGTTTACAAACACACTGATATGTTAACTACTATAGCTACCTCACTTACACCATCAGTCAATTCCAGTCTACAAACACACTGATATGTTAACTACTATAGCTACCTCACTTACACCATCAGTCAATTCCAGTCTACAAACACACTGATATGTTAACTACTATAGCTACCTCACTTACACCATCAGTCAATTCCAGTCTACAAACACACTGATATATTAACTACTATAGCTACCTCACTTACACCATCAGTCAATTCCAGTCTACAAACACACTGATATGTTAACTACTATAGCTACTTCACTTACACCATCAGTCAACTCCAGTCTACAAACACACTGATATGTTAACTACTATAGCTACCTCACTTACACCATCAATCAGTCAACTCCAGTTTACAAACACACTGATATGTTAACTACTATAGCTACCTCACTTACACCATCAATCAGTCAACTCCAGTTTATAAACACACTGATATGTTAACTACTATAGCTACCTCACTTACACCATCAGTCAACTCCAGTCTACAAACACACTGATATGTTAACTACCACAGCTACCTCACTTACACCATCAGTCAACCTCAGTTTATAAACACACTGATATGTTAACTACCACAGCTACCTCACTTACACCATCAATCAGTCAACTCCAGTTTATAAACACACTGATATGTTAACTACCACAGCTACCTCACTTACACCATCAGTCAATTCCAGTCTACAAACACACTGATATGTTAACTACCACGTACAGCTACCTCACTTACACCATCAGTCAACCTCAGTTTATAAACACACTGATATGTTAACTACCACAGCTACTTCACTTACACCATCAGTCAACTCCAGTTTATAAACACACTGATATGTTAACTACCACAGCTACCTCACTTACACCATCAGTCAATTCCAGTTTATAAACACACTGATATGTTAACTACCACAGCTACCTCACTTACACCATCAGTCAACCTCAGTTTATAAACACACTGATATGTTAACTACCACGTACAGCTACCTCACTTACACCATCAGTCAATTCCAGTCTACAAACACACTGATATGTTAACTACCACAGCTACCTCACTTACACCATCAATCAGTCAACTCCAGTTTATAAACACACTGATATGTTAACTACCACAGCTACCTCACTTACACCATCAATCAGTCAACTCCAGTTTATAAACACACTGATATGTTAACTACCACAGCTACCTCACTTACACCATCAGTCAATTCCAGTTTATAAACACACTGATATGTTAACTACCACAGCTACCTCACTTACACCATCAATCAACTCCAGTTTATAAACACACTGATATGTTAACTACCACAGCTACCTCACTTACACCATCAGTCAACCTCAGTTTATAAACACACTGATATATTAACTACCACAGCTACCTCACTTACACCATCAGTCAGTCAACTCCGGTTTATAAACACACTGATATGTTAACTACCACAGCTACCTCACTTACACCATCAGTCAATTCCAGTCTACAAACACACTGATATGTTAACTACCACAGCTACTTCACTTACACCATCAGTCAATTCCGGTTTATAAACACACTGATATGTTAACTACCACAGCTACCTCACTTACACCATCAGTCAACCTCAGTTTATAAACACACTGATATGTTAACTACCACAGCTACCTCACTTACACCATCAGTCAACCTCAGTTTATAAACACACTGATATGTTAACTACCACAGCTACCTCACTTACACCATCAGTCAACTCCAGTTTATAAACACACTGATATGTTAACTACCACAGCTACCTCACTTACACCATCAGTCAACCTCAGTTTATAAACACACTGATATATTAACTACCACAGCTACCTCACTTACACCATCAGTCAACTCCAGTTTATAAACACACTGATATGTTAACTACCACAGCTACCTCACTTACACCGTCAGTCAACTCCAGTTTATAAACACACTGATATGTTAACTACCACGTACAGCTACCTCACTTACACCATCAATCAGTCAACTCCGGTTTATAAACACACTGATATGTTAACTACCACAGCTACCTCACTTACACCATCAGTCAACTCCAGTTTATAAACACACTGATATGTTAACTACCACAGCTACCTCACTTACACCATCAGTCAACTCCAGTTTATAAACACACTGATATGTTAACTACCACAGCTACCTCACTTACACCATCAGTCAACCTCAGTTTATAAACACACTGATATATTAACTACCACAGCTACCTCACTTACACCATCAGTCAATTCCAGTTTATAAACACACTGATATGTTAACTACCACAGCTACCTCACTTACACCATCAGTCAACCTCAGTTTATAAACACACTGATATGTTAACTACCACAGCTACCTCACTTACACCATCAGTCAATTCCAGTTTATAAACACACTGATATGTTAACTACCACAGCTACCTCATTTACACCATCAGTCAACCTCAGTTTATAAACACACTGATATATTAACTACCACAGCTACCTCACTTACACCATCAGTCAACTCCAGTTTATAAACACACTGATATGTTAACTACCACAGCTACCTCACTTACACCATCAGTCAACCTCAGTTTATAAACACACTGATATGTTAACTACCACAGCTACCCCACTTACACCATCAGTCAATTCCAGTTTATAAACACACTGATATGTTAACTACCACAGCTACCTCACTTACACCATCAGTCAACCTCAGTTTATAAACACACTGATATGTTAACTACCACGTACAGCTACCTCACTTACACCATCACTCAATTCCAGTTTATAAACACACTGATATGTTAACTACCACAGCTACCTCACTTACACCATCAGTCAATTCCAGTCTACAAACACACTGATATGTTAACTACCACAGCTACCTCACTTACACCATCAGTCAACCTCAGTTTATAAACACACTGATATGTTAACTACCACAGCTACCTCACTTACACCATCACTCAATTCCAGTTTATAAACACACTGATATGTTAACTACCACAGCTACCTCACTTACACCATCAGTCAACTCCAGTTTATAAACACACTGATATGTTAACTACCACAGCTACCTCACTTACACCATCAGTCAACTCCAGTTTATAAACACACTGATATATTAACTACCACAGCTACCTCACTTACACCATCACTCAATTCCAGTTTATAAACACACTGATATATTAACTACCACAGCTACCTCACTTACACCATCAGTCAACTCCAGTTTATAAACACACTGATATGTTAACTACCACAGCTACCTCACTTACACCATCAGTCAATTCCAGTTTATAAACACACTGATATGTTAACTACTATAGCTACCTCACTTACACCATCAGTCAATTCCAGTCTATAAACACACTGATATGTTAACTACCACAGCTACCTCACTTACACCATCAGTCAGTCAACTCCGGTTTATAAACACACTGATATGTTAACTACCACAGCTACCTCACTTACACCATCAATCAACTCCAGTTTATAAACACACTGATATGTTAACTACCACAGCTACCTCACTTACACCATCAGTCAACCTCAGTTTATAAACACACTGATATGTTAACTACCACAGCTACCTCACTTACACCATCAGTCAACTCCAGTTTATAAACACACTGATATGTTAACTACCACAGCTACCTCACTTACACCATCAGTCAACTCCAGTTTATAAACACACTGATATGTTAACTACCACAGCTACCTCACTTACACCATCAGTCAACTCCAGTTTATAAACACACTGATATGTTAACTACCACAGCTACCTCACTTACACCATCAATCAACTCCAGTTTATAAACACACTGATATATTAACTACCACAGCTACCTCACTTACACCATCAGTCAACCTCAGTTTATAAACACACTGATATGTTAACTACCACAGCTACCTCACTTACACCATCAGTCAACCTCAGTTTATAAACACACTGATATGTTAACTACCACAGCTACTTCACTTACACCATCAATCAATTCCAGTCTACAAACACACTGATATGTTAACTACCACAGCTACTTCACTTACACCATCAGTCAATTCCAGTCTACAAACACACTGATATGTTAACTACCACAGCTACCTCACTTACACCATCAGTCAACTCCAGTCTACAAACACACTGATATATTAACTACCACAGCTACCTCACTTACACCATCAATCAGTCAACTCCAGTTTATAAACACACTGATATGTTAACTACCACAGCTACCTCACTTACACCATCAGTCAATTCCAGTCTACAAACACACTGATATGTTAACTACCACAGCTACCTCACTTACACCATCAGTCAATTCCAGTTTATAAACACACTGATATGTTAACTACCACAGCTACCTCACTTACACCATCACTCAATTCCAGTCTACAAACACACTGATATGTTAACTACCACAGCTACTTCACTTACACCATCAGTCAATTCCAGTTTATAAACACACTGATA